>NW_026558233.1:0-20314 GCF_026930045.1 Uloborus diversus
TTTCTGCCTGCAGAAATTAGTTTTTGCCGCAGGGGTGCCCATCCCCCCTAAGCTCAATGGCGCAAATTCCCCCCCCCCCCAAAAAAAAATTTTCTCGCTTTCGAATCGGATTAAACATAAAAGTTTTTAGAGTGTTAATTTCCAGTCAAATTCACGAGGGGGGGGGGGGCGCTAACAAATACCATTTGAACTGAAATACTGTTGGATTGTTGACCCGCCTTTTTTTCCCAAATTTTACAACGTGGAGCTTGAATAAACAAGTTTTGGGTACCCCTGAATTTTGCTACACCTCTTTTTTTTTTTTTCAAACGTATGAATAATTATAGGGAGAGGGAATTCAACTTTCTGATTTGGGATGGAGTCATTATTAGAATTATACAATATAAATCTATACAATATGAATTTTATTTTATTGTCACTTAGATAGGGGGCGGGGGTTTCTCCCCCGCAAAATTTTCAAAATTGTTATTTTTAAAGCCAGTTTTAGACGATCTCTGGTGATGTTGGATGGGTTGGTGGCCCCTTCCCGGTAATTTTTCAACATTGAAACTTTAAAAAGCGCAATTGTAGATAGTCTCACGTTGTGTTAAGGAGGGCTCTGTTTTCAAAATTGCAATTCTAAAAACGAAGTATTAGACTATCTCTGGTAATGTTAGGTAAAGAAGAGATCCTAGGGCTCGCCTCAGGAAAACTTTCAAAATTAGTCTTAAAAACGCTATCTATGGTTGGGAGCAAAGCACTGAAGCTCTAAAATCGCAATTGTAGCCGACCTTTGTGACGTTAAGAAAAATACTACTTTTCGGAAGCTCTCCTGGAATTTTCTCGAAATTAAAGCCCTGAAAACCAAATTTTAGACGATTTTTTACTAATGTTGACGAGAGTGGGAGGGGAGGGGGTAAAGGGCGCTCTACTTAAATTTTCGATTATGTAACTTTGAAAACGCAGTTTTAATAGATCTTGATAAGGTAAGTGGAAGGTGAATTTCGGTGCCATTCCCCCGGCAATTTTTTGAAATTGATACTCCAAAAACGCAATTCTATGCTTGTCTCTCGTGTTAAGGAAAGAGGGGGGAATCAGGCTCTCCCCTACAAATTGCAGTACTAGAAACGCAGTTTCAGATGACTCTTGTTGATAAATAAGGTGTTATTCAGGTGTTACAATGGAGGCGCTCTCCTGCAAGTTTTCCAAAATTGAAGGAGCACACATACCGTGACAGATATTTTTTGGAAATCCTCAAAAATGGATTCAGATATTCAGCAACATCGAAAATCAAAACTCGAGAACTTTAACGAATCAAATATCCATCTATACATATCAGACATAGACGAAAGTAAATATGATTTACGAAAAATATTCTAAACACCTTAAGAACAGACTGTCCTACTTCCATCAGCGAAAACCAACATCACTGAAAGTTTTAATAAGAATCATCTAGTGATAAATTGAAACAATCAGTTTAAAAATGGTAGAGAAGATGGGAGTAAAGTGAAATGAGAAAATATTTTCATCAGCTTAAGCTAGTGAAGAAAATATATTAATTTTCGATTGGAGGGATAAAAAATATGTTATTCGCAAACTTCTAAGCTAGTTCTTAACGATTGTCAGGGTGGAAAAAAGAATCAATGAAAGACTAAGAGCATACTGGTCAGAATTGTTACAAGCAATAAAACATTTTCGACCTCTCTCCTTCTCATCACTGTCTCACGATTCATCATGTAAAATTGTGCTACTTCCAGAAAATTTATAAGAAATTGAAAAGAAATCAAATCGTCTGATCCAGCTTTGAAACAGACACCAACTCCATGACATCTGTGATGTTACCTTCATTGAAAAAGAGACACGGTCATTAAGTTTTGGAAAGAGTACCAGGGCCGTCGTTAGGTCAAAAAGCTGGAGGGAGAGGGGGTACGCTTTTGGCGATCCCTTAATTGTTTCAAACTCAAGTTCAAATACGTAGAGAGAGAGAGAGAAGATTTGACTTCTTGTTTAGCAGGGAAAATCATATTACTAGACCTTAGTACTAGTAATATAAATTTAATCGTAAGGATAATATTCAATCAGAATTAGGGGGTTTCGGAGGACTACTTTCTTGCATTACTTCGAAATTGAAGACATAAAAACGCAGTTTTAGACTATATTTTAAGTTTGGGAGAAAGGGGAGAGGAGGTCCAGGATAGCCTCTCCCGATAATTTTTCCAAATTTAAGTTCCCAACACAATCGTACAATATATTTAATTATGTTCAGAAGAGGGGTTCCGGGGGCTATCCTCCGAGAGTTTTCAAGATTGTTATTTGAAAAACACAGTTTTAGACGATCTATGGTGATGTTAAGGGAGGAAGAGACACGACGGCATCATCGTTCTATAATTTCTCAAAATGAAAACTTCAAGCACACATTCCCAATTGTGAGTTATTTCTGATTGTGACACGCAAAGGAGGGGGGGGGGTCTGGGGGCACTCCCCCGGGAAAATTTTGAAAATTGTAGTTTGAAAAATGCAGTTTTAGACGATCTATTTTGACACTAAAAGGGAAGAGAGATGCGGGGAAACCCACCCCCCTCCCCGAAAGGTTTTGAAATTTTTGAAGCCTTAAAAATGCAATTGTAGACTTTTTTTGGTAAAATTTAGTGCACCGTCAGTTTTTTGAAATTAAAGCTCCGAAAACGTAATTTAAGCCAACCTTCGATGAAGGGGGGGGGGGAGCTTTGAAGGGGGCTCGCGACCAGAAATGTTTTGTAATTGAAGCTCTAAAAGCGAGATTTAAGACATTTTTGATGATGTTGGCGAGAGAGAGAGAGAGAGAGAGGGGGGCGGGGATTCTTTGGAAAAAATTTCGATCTGTTGAAATTGCAGTTTTAGATTTTTGGTAATGTTAAGGAGTGGATAGATTTGGAGTCCTCCCCTGGCAAATTTTCAAAATTGAGATTCAATTAACGCAATCGTAGCAGGGCTCAATTTCCCAATAGGCAGAGCCTACGGCGGCAAAATTTTTAAGGGTGGCAAATTTTGCTTTAACCATACGTTTTTTAAATTTTTAATTCTTGAAAGTAAAATATTAGCACTTTTATTTTCCATAGGGACAATTTTTTGTTGTAATTTAATAATGATTACTTTCATACATGTTATGAAAATCAAATGATTTTCAAATCATGTTAATAGAGCAGTGTAAAACAGTAACAGAAGACGACAAGCGAGTATCGATTTCAGAAAGTGTTGCATTTGGCCAGAAGTCACAACAAGATTGGAGTGTGACTAAAATTTTTATACTAAAGTTTATTCAATACCGGTTTCTTAAGTAATTGACATTTATTTTCTTTTTTACATTATTAATATTCAAAAATTGTTTTTTGTTGGTATTAAGTCTCGGAGCCAATAAAAATGAGTGACGAGTGAAAATGGCTGAGAGATTTTAAATAAAGGAAGCATGCTAAATTAAAAACCACGTAGAACGAAAAAGAGTCTTCAAAAACTTTTTAAACGCGATATTTTTTTTTCAAATAGGCAGTTTTCAAAAACGGAAACTTTCGACTCTTTGCATTGTAATCCAATTACAATTTACTAATGAAATACCATCGAACAGTGAAGAGTTCTAAGAACACAAGTAAGTGAACGTAATAACAGAAAATTATTCAAATCGTAATCGTCAGCAAAATTTGCCGAATATGGAATTTTTTGGATCACTGTGACCTCCCACCGGGACACCCCGTACTGTGAAACGTCATCATTTCTTCGTAAGCTTGGCAGTTCAAACTTCAGGAACACGTTTTGCGTGTTTTTGAGTGAAGAAAATTTTGCTTTTAAGGAGGAGGGGGCGGCAGATTTCAAATCTGTCTAGGGGCGACATGGAGCTAAATTCGGCCCTGAATCGTAGACGATTTTAAATAATGTTAGAGGGATAGATGGTTTTGGAGATCTCCGCCGAAAATGTTCTGAATTTAAGCCTTAATAATGAAATTTTTGAGGATCTTTGGAGGACGACAGTTTCGGGACAGTTCAGGGAAGTTTTTTAAAATTGAAGGCCAAAAGACGAAATTTATTCGGCCTTGAATGATGATGAATGATTAATTGAGAGAGCGTTTTTCATAGATTACGTTGGGAGCACTCTCACGGTTTTTCGAAATTGCAGTCCTAAATACTCAAGTGTATGCCATCTTTAGTGACGTTAGACTAAGAGATGGGTTTGAGTACGTTTTCCCGGGATTTTTTTCAAAACCTAAGTTTTAAAAACTCACTTCCAGGCCAGCTTTGGGGACGTAAAAAGAAGGGTTTGGAATTCCCCACTCTTCCTTTCAGTTTGGCTACGACCCTCCTATCTTCATTGTAAATTTTAATTATTAATAAACATATTGTGGCATTTTTTTTTTTTTTTCAAATTTTCCTTTGCCAAACACGATTATTTAGTTGGATTTTCCATAATCAAGTTTTCAATTCCCAGTCTAATATTTTTCTTTTCTTGAAATACAAGCATTTGATACATTAGAAAAAGGACTCTTAACATTTTGAACGGATGTGGTAATTTTTTGCGATACCTTAGGTCTCTATTCCACTTCATTTTAATTTAAATATGCCACCTGCATCTCTTGATCAAGCTTTGATTTACTTACGATTTTCACATTCAAACATTTAGAATTTTGGTGTGAGTATTCACTGTAAGATACTTTGAATCTCTCTTTGCATTTAACTGTTTTTTTCCTCTCTCCTTCTCTCTCTTTCAAATTTATTTCTGCGAACCATACATTTTTCTCCTCTTTAGCAATGATTTTCAGGACATTTTTCATCAAAAAACAAAAACCATATGGGAATGTTTCGGCGACTCCTATCCTATGGGCTATCCTAATAAATCTGTACTACTTATTTATGTTTTTTTTAAAAATTTATTTATTAATTTCTTTTTTTTACTGATGAACTATGAAGCACGGTTTTGTATAACCGGGGCCGCCGAGAGACAAGGCGTGCACCATGTTAGTTTTGTCGCCAGCCCTCCCTCCCATTATGCTAATTTTACTCTATGCACAGTAATTCGAGCCGAGCCCATAGTTTCCGACTAGGCAGACATACCCACTCTGCGGCCTAGTGAAGAGTGTGCTGTACTGAATATTTTTTTTGCGTTAATAAAAATGTTTGAAACGTACATTTCCGCGGCCCTTACTTAGATACTCTTAATAAAAGAGAATCATGGATGTACCTAAATTGTATCTTGAGATTACATTTTTGATTAAAATTTTACAGAAAAATTCTTTTTGTCACTATTATTTCAATTGTTCATTTATAATTACCATTTTAATTTTTCAAAACAATAGAGAATTTCCCTTTTTCTTCGTTAGTTGCATCGCCAAAATGATATTGGCGGCCCCACTTCTAAAAAACGGGGGGGGGGGGGGGGGGGGGGGGGGTTACGGCAGCGGCCCTGAGAATGAAAAAAGTATTATTAATGCATCTATTTCTTGTTGATTGAGTTTAAATATTTTTTCTTTCCAAAATTCAAAAACTTCATGTTCTAAAGAAGGAAAAACCTTCTGGAAAAATCCCCCCCAAAAATTTTGATGGCGCAACTTGCGCCATAATCCCCCCCTGTGGGCACCCCTGTTTTGCCGTGCCAGTGGCAGAAACTGGTTATAACCGGTAAAAACCGGCAAAAACTGGCAAAAACTTAAAAGTGTCTTTAATAACTTAGGTAATTACTAAATGATATTTAAGTAAGCAAAAAAAAAAAAAAAAGCTTCATTTCATCATTTAAAAAAATAAAATCCAATGCTAGTGCCCTTGATTTAGTTCGGAAAGGGAAGTTTTCAATTGTAGATGTTCGTAATATTTGGATTAATCTAACAAAGATCGAAAAATCATATGGGTGCTTAAGAAAGAGGAATGACATTCAAAACTAAAACAGGCATTACAGATTGTAATTTGCTCGCTTATATGTTTCATCTAAATAGCTTGTGATTGAAATTATCATGTGCTTCAAGAAGAAAGTGCCAGAATTTTACTTGCCAATATTAACGTAGATTTTGTACCTAATGTCACAGTTTTGCAAAACAAATTGGCCCCATTTCTCGAAACTTATTTTTCCAGCCAAATTTTTACCACTACCCCAGTCATTACATGGTGGACCAACTAAAAAATATATACAATAGATCAGAGGTTCCCAACCGGTGGTTCGCGAACCCGGGTTCGCGAGGTGCAGGAAGGGGGTTCGCGAAAATTTCGGTGCAATGGCGGATTTTTCCTAGTTTGGTAAAAAATTATAAAATATTCAATTTGCACACATAGTTACAAAACTTTTTTTTTAATTTGAAAACGCGCCAGACTCTTGTATTAAGCTCAAAAAAAAAAAAAAAAAAAAAAAAAAAATCTTTCAGCGGTTTTATAATCTTGGTTAAAAAGAAATTTTCTCATTTTTTTTTCGATAGACAACAAAAAGAGATATCCTTCCTTCTTTATTGCGAGACGCCATGTAGAAACGTTGTATTAAGCTGTGGCGGGGATCACGATGACCTTAAAAAGGCGCCATCGCGTGGAGTCAATCAAACAATATACATAATATACATATGTCGAAAAAAATAAAGAATTCTCAAACAATGCATCATAGGGGTATTATTTCTAATCTGGTTGAAATATAACTCGGGAATTTCCGTCGAATTCAGTCATCGAATAGCAGATATGACAGCAAAAGGCTCCAAACTTAAAATTTATTACTGGATTTTACCCATCTGTTCGTTTTCAAAAATATATAACATCAGCATGCTCATAGTTCTGGGGAAATAGTTGTTAACAGACGTATTTAGAGATACTTTATAGAGATGCTTGAAAACAAGTGATTTTCTTTGCAATTGGTTTTGCTACGTGAACTTGCTACTCTGTTTGTGAAGTTATAATCGTATTGGTAATTTTTATGATTTAATAACTTTCTGCTGTTATGGATCGATGGTTGAAAACTGGTAGTTTGGTTGAGCGACAAATGGACAAGCAGTCAATCGATCAACCCTCAACATCAGCAGTAACTTTCGAATCAACACAGGATATTGAAATAGATAGCTGTAATGAACTGCCGCCTCCCCCGACTAAACAGAAAAGTGAACTAGGGGAGAAAAAAGGAAAAAAAGCGAAAATATGACAGTGACTATTTACAAATGGGCTTTTATTTTACTGGAGAAGAGTCTGAACCTAGACCGCTTTGTCTTCTCTGCAACAAAGTTCTAGCGAACAGCAGTTTGAAACCGTCACTTCTGAGAAGACACCTCGAAACAAAGCATCCGACACACAAGGACAAACCTATCGAATATTTTAAAAGAAAATTGGAATATAATAAAAAGTGTAGCGTCTCTACGTTCCTGTTAGAATCCAACGAAGATAGTAAAATGGCCCTTGAAGCTTCATATCGAGTCAGTTATAGAATTGCAAGATCTGGACAGCCACATACAATTGCAGAAAATTTAATTGGACCGTGTGCTAAAGATATTGCTAAGTGTATGCTGGGAGAAAAGTCAGCAAAAAAAAATTGACCTGGTTCCGCTATCAAACAACACAGTATCACGCAGAATTACTGATTTGGCAAGTAATGTGGAGAAAGAACTTGTGAATAGAATAAAAGAGAATAATTTTGCGATCCAGCTTGATGAGTCGACTGATGTAGCAAACGCTGCAATATTACTTGTCTATGTTAGGTATATTTTTAACGATACAATTAAAGAAGATGTACTTTTTGCAAAACCTTTGAAAACCAACACAACTGGAGAAGCAATTTTCGAACTGGTCAACAGTTACTTTGAAGAAAATGGAATAGATTGGTCTTTGTGTGTGGGTGTGTGCACGGATGGTGCAAAATCAATGACAGGAAAATTTGTTGGCTTTGTGGTGCGAGTAAAGACGATCAACGAGAAAATTGAATGGACTCATTGCTGCATTCATAAACAAGCATTAGCATGTAAGCGTATTCCCGCAGAATTATTCGCTACTTTGAATGATGTGGTAAAAAAAGGAAATTTCATAAAATCACGTGCCACAAACTGCCGTCTATTTCACGCGCTTTGTGAGGAATTGAGAAGCTTTCATGTTACTTTACTTCTTCACACAGAAGTTAGATGGCTTTCCTGTGGCAAAATTTTGACACGCTTATTTGAATTGAAGTCAGAAGTCCAAGCATTTTTTGTTGATCATCCATTTCACTTGTCCACTTGCATATTCGATCCTCTTTGGATGCAAAGGCTTGCATATTTAGCTGACATCTTTTCAAAATTAAATGAATTAAATCTATCCTTGCAAGGTGCAGTTGTTAATATTTTCGTTGTATATGATAAAATTGAAGCTATGGTAAAAAAAATTGAATTTCTGGATCCAATGCCTGGAAATGGGTGAGTTTTCTTGTTTCACTTCCCTTAGTAGTTTTTTTATCAGAAAACTCAATGAAAATTGATGAAAGCGTTAAAAGAAATGTATGTGAACATCTGCAACATCTTGAACTAACTTTTGACGAGTATTTTCCTAATAGGCGTAACGTCCCTCTCTCAAACAACTGGATACGCAATCCTTTTGAAGGAAATCCATGCTTAGAGAACACCCTGACATTACCTGAAAAGGAAATGCTCATCGAGTTATCCTGTGATAATTCATTGAAAACTACCTTTAAAGAACTCTCGTTAATTGACTTCTGGCTCAGTGTAAGAAATGACTATACCGTTTTGTCCAAAAAAGCAATTCGAATTTTATTACCATTTTGTACAACATATCTGTGCGAGAAAGGATTTTCCTCCTATACTTATCTCAAAGATAAATACCGAAGCAGATTGAATGCAGAGCCTGATTTAAGACTCAAACTGTCAGACATTGAACCAAACTTTCAGTTTCTTTGTTCCGTCAAACAGCCACAAATATCGCATTAAGGATTTTTTCCCTAATTTAAAGTATGCTTAAAAAAATAGTTGGTTTATAAAACTTCTTGTTTATAATTTTTCTTGTAGATGTAGTTTTAACTTTTTATTAATGTTTGCACTTAATGATATTTTACAATTATATTTTTGTTTATTGCAATCAAATGCTGCAAAAAATGGAAAGCAAACATGCTGTTTTTTTATTGTTTCTTACATGTTACTAATTTCAACATCAGGGGGTTCGCGAACTTTTTTGCCTGTTCCAAGGGGTTCGCAAAGAGAAAAAGGTTGGGAACCGCTGCAATAGATGAAAGTTTCACGAACATTGCTTGTTCCTTGATGAATTGCATGCTAGATCTTCTGTGGCACAAATATTCTAAAGTTTCTTATTTGTGCATATTAAATTGAGATACTGTTTAGATTTTAGAAACCACCTTTTGACAGGGACAACTGCTGGGTCCAAACAATGTAACATTTGATTTTAAATTGTGATATTATTGCAATTAATTTGTGCTTTGGTTAACAATTAACTATGTTTGCCATGCATTTTCTACTGCATGTCAAAAATCAATTTTTTGTCATTTTGTGAGTTTTTGCCAGTTTCTGCCGCAAAAGTGGTTTTTGCCATGCCAGTTGTAACTGGTTTCCACCAGTGTTTCTAACTGCCTCGACAGAAACTTGCCAACCCTGCAACTGAGTGATATAAATTGCATAAAACATACACTACTGGAAAGAACTGAAAACTCCCAAAAAAACTTAAATAAATCACAAAGAATCTTCAACTTTTTAGTCACCTGTCCGAGTTGAAAATGTTAAACGAGAGGGAGTGATGAATACACGCTATTTCTTTGAAATTTGTTACCCCCCCCCCCCCTTCACTCCACCTTTTTGTGCAAATTGCTACAAAGCAATAGTAGTCACAACTGTAAGTTTTAATACTACACGGCAGAAAGAACAACTTATTTTGTATTTTATGTAACGAGAGTTGAATTAATGCACATTTCTTCCATATATTTTAACATTTTATGCAGTTTTGCAGTTTAGTTTATGCTTTTAAAAATCTGGAAAAGTATCCCAAAATTTTTGAATTTGCTCTAAATTGTATTAGCATATACATAATTAATTAGCATATATCTAAATTAATTTTTTGCACACGGAGAAAGAAATAAAAAGACATGTCTTTTCCTATCTCACAAAACACAACAGCTTGAAGTGCAATTATTTTCTTTGCTAATTAAAAAAGTATAATTTGATTTTTTGCTGAGCAGCTTTATTTATTTCAATAAATTAATACATTGGTGTTTAAATTTTAAATTGCGTCAGTTTGCATCGTATCAGTGTGGGGGGGGGGGCAATAGTAGTAGACGGAGCGCTTCAGGTGACACGCTCTTTCTACTACTGGGGAAAGATGGCGGAGAAACTTTTTCGCGGTGGCAACATCTTGGTTGGTGGCAGAAGTTCCTCGGGGAAGATTATGAGTTTCGGATTTGGACTTGGTATTTTTTTCGCACATTTTGGACTTTACCGTTTTTTTTCGATTTAGATTATTTTTGCACATTTTGGACTTCGATTATTTGCTGCCTTTTTAGAATTTGATCATTTTCACACATTTCGGACTTTGACATTTTTTCACGAATTTTGGACTTTATGATTTTTTCTGATTTAGATTATTTTTGCACATATTGGACTTCGATTATTTGCTGCCTTTTTGGACTTTGATCATTTATTTTCACACATTTCGAACTTTGATATTTTTTTTATCACGAATTTTGGACTTTATGATTTTTTTTTGATTTAGATTATTTTTGCACATATTGGACTTTGATCATTTTCTCACATTTCGGACATTGACATTTTTTCACGAATTTTGGACTTTATGATTCTTTCTGATTTAGTATATTTTTGTACATATTGAACTTCGATTATTTGCTGCCTTTTTGGACTTTGATCATTTATTTTCACACATTTCGGACTTTGGCATTTTTTCACGAATTTTGGACTTTATGATTTTTTTTATTTAGATTATTTTTGCATATTTTGGACTATGCTCATTTTCACACATTTCGGACATTGACATTTTTTCACGAATTTTCGAACTTTGATGTTTTCCCCCGATTTAGATTATTTTTGCACATTTTGGACTTCGATTATTACGCATTTTAGAACTTAGTATTTTTTTTTCACAATCAGTGATAAGAATTGAACCTTACTCTCTTTCAATCATATTTTTTATTTTCCCACCTATTCCTCCCATGCTACGTCTTCAAATGCCACGATTTAATTAATTTTAAAGCTTACAATCAATTTATCCTTTAGTATTAATTAAGACTTATCATTTAAGAATTTTCAATATATATTAGAAACTATCACTATTATTTTACTTAGTAACAAAGCTTTTTTTTACTCCAGTTAGGATTTGTCAAAACATAGTTTTCACCAGTTAGATTTAATTCGCCGATTTTGTCAATTCAAAGTAATTAATTCTGTTTAGTATTTTTCATCTATATTTTACTTATTCATTTTTTTCAATCAATATTTTACTTATAAATTTTATCACGCCCTTTTTTTCGCGCATTTATTAAACTTGTTAACTAATTCACATTAATGTATATGAAATAGTTTTTTTTTATTTGCGCAAGAGACTTTACCATTTTACTTTACCATCTACAAACACCAGTAACCGAATTTCATCGAATTAAAAAAAAAAAAATCATATTACAATTATTCTTCACAGTAATAACGTTTTACAATTAACTTAGAATTTATTAAAACATATACATTATCCCTCTAGTTAGAATTTATTTAAATATAGAACATTCAAGAGTTAGATTTAATAAAAGTAATTCTCCGATTTAATAATTAACTTAGTCAATTCAACGCATTTAATTCAGATTATTTTTTTTCATATTCAGTGCAATAGCTCACTTAACTGAATCATTTTTTTTCATACGTTTCACTATTTTCTCATACATTTCACTATTTTCGTACATTTATTAAACTTGTAAAATACTTTACACACACTACAATATTAGAAAATCTTATTGTTTTTTAATACGAGAAACATTTTTCCGCTTTTTACTTTACAATCTACTAACACAATTTACCGAATTTCACTTAGAAAATCTCATTAGTAATATTGTCTGACTTGTATTTTTACTTTATTTATTTTACTTGTTTTTCTCACACTATCAAAGATTTTTCAATAATGTTAGGATTCATTAAAACAGCCAAAGTTACTTTCATCATTTTTAATGTATCGTTTTATTTAACTTAACCATTTTTCCACATACGTTTTTATTATTTTCATACAATTCTTAGACTTGTAAAATAAATTACGCTTTAATATATTCAAAAATACACCAGCAAACTGCGTTTTGAAGACAGGAGCCTTTACCATTTTAGTTTTCCATCTCCAAAGTCAAAACACAATTTGCCGAATTTCCCTTAAAAAATCTTATTATTAATGTTTTCGAACTTGTATTTTTCACAGAAGCAAAGTTTTTCACTCTAAGTTAGAATTTATTAAAATAGTAACTATTCAAGAGTTATGAGTTAATTAAAATGAATTAAACCTATCATTTTTTTTTCACATTCACAATTATTTTATTTAACTTAATCATTTGCTTACCCATTTTATTATTTTCACGCATTTAATAAACTTGTAAACTAATTCACATTAGTATATTCGACATAGTTAATTTTCTTAACGCAAGGACTTTACAATCTACAAACACAATTTCCGGAATTTTACTTAGAAAATCTTATTACTAACTTGTATTTTTCACAGTAGCAAAGTTTCCCTCCCCCCTAATTAGTATTTATTGAAATCGCAACTGTTCAAGAGTTAGGTTTAATTCGATTTAATTCATATTAATTAATGCATATTATTTGCTTCATATTCACAATTATGTATTTTATTTAACTTAATCATCTTAATCATTTTCTTGCCCATTTTATTATTTTCACGCATTTATTAAACTTGTAAACTAATTTACATTAAACATATTCGACCTAGGTATTTTTCTTAGCGCAGGTGACTTTACAATCTACAAACACAATTTACAGAATTTCACTTAGGAAATCTCATTACTAATGTTTTTAAACTTGTATTTTTACTTTATTTCTTTATTTTTTTCACGCCACCAAAGTTTTTTCAATAATGTTAGACTAGGGAAATTGCAGCTTTTCAAGAGTTTGATTCAATTCTTTTCAGCCAAATTTACTTTCTTCATTTCAATATAATTCTTTCATCATTTTCAATGTATCATTTTATTTAACCTCAACCATTTTTCCTCATACGTTTTATTATTTTCATGCAATTCTTAGACATGTAAAATAAATTACGTTTTAGTGTATTCAAAAATACATCAGCATAGCTATTTTTTAAGACAGGAGACTTTACTATTTTACTTTACTATCTACGAAGCCAAACCACAATTTGAAGATTTTTAACTTAAAAAATCTTATTATTAATGTTTTAGAACTTGTATTTTTCACAGTAGCAAAGTTTTTTTTCACTCTAGTTAGGATTTTAACAACTATTCAAAAGTTAGGTTTAATTCGATTTAATTAACTCAGATTATTTTTATATTCACAATTATTTTATTTAACTTAATCATATTCTCACCCATTTTATTATTTTCATACAATTACTGAACCCATAAAATTCATTACGCTTTAATATATTCAAAAATACTTCATCACAGTTCTTTTTTAACACATATATCATTTTTCAGAACACAATTTATCGAATTTCAATTTGAAAATCGTATTATTAATACTTTCAATCTTCAATTTGTACTTTATTTATTCACTTATTTATTTTTCTTTCACACTAGCAAAGTTTTTTCAATCAAGTTCGGCTAGAGAAATGGCAGCTTTTCAAGAGTTTTACTCAATTCGATTTAATTCATTAAATTGACATAGATATTTTTTTCTTATTCGCAATTATATTTTTTAACTTAATCGTTTTCTTATTCATTTTAATACTTTCACGCATTTATTGAACTTACAATGTAACTTACGCACTGTTATATTCAAAATACTTCATTATTATTATTATTACCATTATTATTTTACCATCTACAGACACCATTAACAGAATTTTACTACGATATTCAAAAATCTTAGTAAACCTAATGTTTTCTGGACTCACATTTTTACTTTATGTATTTTACATACCACCAAGATTATTCTTTTCAATTATTCGAATCAATTTAACTCATGTAACTAACGCAGATTTTCAAAGCAACTACAGAGATAGTTTACGACTTTTAAATCAGAACGAATACTCAGAAACGATATTTTTACGAAACTTAAGTAAGTAAGCAATTTCAAATGCTTCCAAAGCGTTTTCAGAATATACTTAAACATAGAAAATCCTGGTGAAAGGATATTAAAGTTTGTTCAACACATTTTTCAACTTATTACAATTATTATTTCCATAATCACTTTCAAGAATTTTTCAGTTGAACATTGAAAACATAAGTTTAACATAAAGCACTTAAGCATATAAATTCAAAAAATTTGGAATAGAAACATAAATCTTCAAGACTTGAATATTTACGATTAAACAAAACTCAAACATAAATAAAATTTAGAAACAGAAACATACAATCTTTATAACTTGAACATTAAGAAAGAAGGAAAACATAATCCTAAAAATTTCCTTCACATACAATTAACTAATTAAAAGTAAAAATCTTTGAAACTTACCCCAAGTTTGCTGAAATGATGTTTTTTTTATAAAAGTACTGAAAGAAGTTACAAACTGTGAGTCGTTATCAAATACACAACATCAAAATATTGTAACCTCAATTCAGCCCTTATTTCAATCAAACCAACAGTCATAACGGAAATAATTTTTCCCGTATGCGACACCGATTCACGCCAGAGTTGTATTAAAATATTTTAATTATTATTTTCTTTTCAAATTTTTAATGCAGAATGAACTCTCATACAACCGACAGACACGAAAAACCAAACTGATCTGATTTTTACGAAGCCTCGCAAACAAACTTCCCCTAGTCATGTGGTATCATAGTTAGTCATCGATGAGGAATGAATCAGTCTGATTTTCCTATCACGTGTGAGAAAGCAAGCCCTTTACGATATGCACAGCTCTATTACGCTATGCGAAATGTACATGCTAAACCACAATTATTGAAATAATTTTTTTTCCGAACTTAACTGTTTTCAAAAGTATATTTATCCCATTCGTTTAACATAACTCGCACATAGTCAGAGACTTGATTTTTTCAGTTCATAGTCATTCTGCAAGTGTATTTTTACATTATCACTGCTTATGCATTGCAATTATTTATTTTTCGCTACATAATTGTTTTCGTATTTCCAACTATTTCAACGATTTCCCGATCGAATAATAGGACTTTGATCACATTTAACAGTGTTTATTTTCCATACTTTGAAATTTTCAAAAGTATTTTCTTTTCACTTCAACGAACGAAGTATTCAAATTATGAATTTTTCTTCTCACTTATCAGTTGTTCTATTATAATTTTTTCTAAATATATTTGTGCTGGCTAGCAATCAAAATATTTTTACCCGAACTTAACAGTTTTCAATAGTTGGTTTATCCCATTCGTTTCTCACGCACAGACTTGATTTTTCCAATTCATAGTCATTCAATGAGAGTATTTTTAATATTTTCAATGCTTTTATGCATTACATTTAATTATTTTTCCAAAAACACAACGATTTTTGCATTTCCAATTATTTCAACGATTTTCCAAAAGGACTTTGATCGTATTTAGCAGTGTTTATTTTCAATACTTAGAAATTTTGAAGAGTATTTTCTCGTTTCAGCGTACGAAATATTCAAATTTAGCTTATGTATGATGACGAGAAACTTTATAGTAATTGCAACACAACAATAGTTTTAAGACTTAATATGCATTATGTAACCTTAGATACGAGTTTTGTCGCTCATTACTGCATTGATACAGCTATTAAGTAATTTCATTATCTCTGCTTATTACTTACAACTCAGATTAGTTTAGTTGTACACTATTAAGGTGTGCAATCTAAGACTAGCGAAATTAATTCATGTAACCAGATGTTTAGTTAAAAGTTATAAATCGAAGAGTATAATTACTGACAACATTACAATTTTTGAATCAAATATTCTGAAATTGTGAACATGGAAAAAGTTCAAATGCTATGTCCATATACTTATACCAAATCACCCGAAACGAAAGTTTTTACAAATTTAAAGATTTTATTACAATTCACAATATGTTCTACCATTTCAACAACAACAACAAAAATATATATCCAAATTAGGATTTTCGATATCATTTTTCAAGAAACCATTTTTTTTTTTAAACTAACACTTATTTCAATTTTCATTTCATATTTCAGAGTTTCGCATCACATTTAAGGAAAATCACACAAACACCAGTCAAATGCAAAGTAATGAATTCTTCAAGTTTTTATAACTTCTGTCCTTCTATAACAAACTTCAAATTGTTAACGTATGCATACTACAGTATCATAATATACTCAAAATCATAAAAAAGTTACAAACTTCGAGACTGAAAAACTGTAAGACAATATTTCCAAAGTACGTTCGTGAATTTACCCAATTGAACCAATGTATGAAAATAATAACACCTTTTAATTATTTGATAACATTGTTCAAAAATAGAGATGGTTAATTAAGAATTTACAAAAAATTAATAATTTACAGAAAACCTGAAAATTTTTTAAAAAAAATAAATAAAATAATAATTATTATTAAAAGAAGAACTTTCACGAAAAAAGTATAGTACCCATAGGGCAAGGTCGTAAAGTCCTGTTGTATCACTCTTTTGTTGTACCTTATTTTGTACAAACTATTTTAAATTTTATTGATAATTTTTCTCCTCTTTGACTCCCTGCAAATTTTAGCCGGGTTATGAACGTTGATGGAGGGGGGTTCGTTCAAGTATAGTACGAGCTGCTTTATTGAGTCAAAGTTGAGGAGCTGGATGTTCCTTTGGTTTTGGGTAAACCTATCACGTATTTTACAGCAATTCTCCTCGTCTCTTGTTGTGTAAACAGTTTTTCGGGACACCTGGAATTCAACAAGAAAAAAAAAAGAAATCAGCGAATCACCAAGGGAAAAAATATTTAGGACTTATATTCCAGAAGAAAAAAATACGCACCAGACAAAAAAAACTGAGTTGGCGCCAACGCCCCCCCCCCCGTTCATGGTAACTTTTTAGGATATTTTAAGGACGAATTGGACGGTGGATCCATCTCAGTTTTTGTGTCTGGTGCGTATTTTTTTTCTTCTGGAATATAAGTCCTAAATATTTTTTTTCCCTTGGTGATTTGCTGATTTCTTTTTTTTTTCTTGTTGAATTCCAGGTGTCCCGAAAAACTGTTTACACAACAAGAGACGAGGAGAATTGCTGTAAAATACGTGATAGGTTTACCCAAAACCAAAGGAACATCCAGCTCCTCAACTTTGACTCAATAAAGCAGCTCGTACTATACTTGAACGAACCCCCCTCCATCAACGTTCATAACCCGGCTAAAATTTGCAGGGAGTCAAAGAGGAGAAAAATTATCAATAAAATTTAAAATAGTTTGTACAAAATAAGGTACAACAAAAGAGTGATACAACAGGACTTTACGACCTTGCCCTATGGGTACTATACTTTTTTCGTGAAAGTTCTTCTTTTAATAATAATTATTATTTTATTTATTTTTTTTAAAAAATTTTCAGGTTTTCTGTAAATTATTAATTTTTTGTAAATTCTTAATTAACCATCTCTATTTTTGAACAATGTTATCAAATAATTAAAAGGTGTTATTATTTTCATACATTGGTTCAATTGGGTAAATTCACGAACGTACTTTGGAAATATTGTCTTACAGTTTTTCAGTCTCGAAGTTTGTAACTTTTTTATGATTTTGAGTATATTATGATACTGTAGTATGCATACGTTAACAATTTGAAGTTTGTTATAGAAGGACAGAAGTTATAAAAACTTGAAGAATTCATTACTTTGCATTTGACTGGTGTTTGTGTGATTTTCCTTAAATGTGATGCGAAACTCTGAAATATGAAATGAAAATTGAAATAAGTGTTAGTTTAAAAAAAAAAATGGTTTCTTGAAAAATGATATCGAAAATCCTAATTTGGATATATATTTTTGTTGTTGTTGTTGAAATGGTAGAACATATTGTGAATTGTAATAAAATCTTTAAATTTGTAAAAACTTTCGTTTCGGGTGATTTGGTATAAGTATATGGACATAGCATTTGAACTTTTTCCATGTTCACAATTTCAGAATATTTGATTCAAAAATTGTAATGTTGTCAGTAATTATACTCTTCGATTTATAACTTTTAACTAAACATCTGGTTACATGAATTAATTTCGCTAGTCTTAGATTGCACACCTTAATAGTGTACAACTAAACTAATCTGAGTTGTAAGTAATAAGCAGAGATAATGAAATTACTTAATAGCTGTATCAATGCAGTAATGAGCGACAAAACTCGTATCTAAGGTTACATAATGCATATTAAGTCTTAAAACTATTGTTGTGTTGCAATTACTATAAAGTTTCTCGTCATCATACATAAGCTAAAGTTGAATATTTCGTACGCTGAAACGAGAAAATACTCTTCAAAATTTCTAAGTATTGAAAATAAACACTGCTAAATACGATCAAAGTCCTTTTGGAAAATCGTTGAAATAATTGGAAATGCAAAAATCGTTGTGTTTTTGGAAAAATAATTAAATGTAATGCATAAAAGCATTGAAAATATTAAAAATACTCTCATTGAATGACTATGAATTGGAAAAATCAAGTCTGTGCGTGAGAAACGAATGGGATAAACCAACTATTGAAAACTGTTAAGTTCGGGTAAAAATATTTTGATTGCTAGCCAGCACAAATATATTTAGAAAAAATTATAATAGAACAACTGATAAGTGAGAAGAAAAATTCATAATTTGAATACTTCGTTCGTTGAAGTGAAAAGAAAATACTTTTGAAAATTTCAAAGTATGGAAAATAAACACTGTTAAATGTGATCAAAGTCCTATTATTCGATCGGGAAATCGTTTGAAATAGTTGGAAATACGAAAACAATTATGTAGCGAAAAATAAATAATTGCAATGCATAAGCAGTGATAATGTAAAAATACACTTGCAGAATGACTATGAACTGAAAAAATCAAGTCTCTGACTATGTGCGAGTTATGTTAAACGAATGGGATAAATATACTTTTGAAAACAGTTAAGTTCGGAAAAAAAATTATTTCAATAATTGTGGTTTAGCATGTACATTTCGCATAGCGTAATAGAGCTGTGCATATCGTAAAGGGGCTTGCTTTCTCACACGTGATAGGAAAATCAGACTGATTCATTCCTCATCGATGACTAACTATGATACCACATGACTAGGGGAAGTTTGTTTGCGAGGCTTCGTAAAAATCAGATCAGTTTGGTTTTTCGTGTCTGTCGGTTGTATGAGAGTTCATTCTGCATTAAAAATTTGAAAAGAAAATAATAATTAAAATATTTTAATACAACTCTGGCGTGAATCGGTGTCGCATACGGGAAAAATTATTTCCGTTATGACTGTTGGTTTGATTGAAATAAGGGCTGAATTGAGGTTACAATATTTTGATGTTGTGTATTTGATAACGACTCACAGTTTGTCAACTTCTTTCAGTACTTTTATAAAAAAAACATCATTTCAGCAAACTTGGGGTAAGTTTCAAAGATTTTTACTTTTAATTAGTTAATTGTATGTGAAGGAAATTTTTAGGATTATGTTTTCCTTCTTTCTTAATGTTCAAGTTATAAAGATTGTATGTTTCTGTTTCTAAATTTTATTTATGTTTGAGTTTTGTTTAATCGTAAATATTCAAGTCTTGAAGATTTATGTTTCTATTCCAAATTTTTTGAATTTATATGCTTAAGTGCTTTATGTTAAACTTATGTTTTCAATGTTCAACTGAAAAATTCTTGAAAGTGATTATGGAAATAATAATTGTAATAAGTTGAAAAATGTGTTGAACAAACTTTAATATCCTTTCACCAGGATTTTCTATGTTTAAGTATATTCTGAAAACGCTTTGGAAGCATTTGAAATTGCTTACTTACTTAAGTTTCGTAAAAATATCGTTTTCTGAGTATTCGTTCTGATTTAAAAGTCGTAAACTATCTCTGTAGTTGCTTTGAAAATCTGCGTTAGTTACATGAGTTAAATTGATTCGAATAATTGAAAAGAATAATCTTGGTGGTATGTAAAATACATAAAGTAAAAAATGTGAGTCCAGAAAACATTAGGTTTACTAAGATTTTTGAATATCGTAGTAAAATTCTGTTAATGGTGTCTGTAGATGGTAAAATAATAATGGTAATAATAATAATAATGAAGTATTTTGAATATAACAGTGCGTAAGTTACATTGTAAGTTCAATAA
>NW_026558234.1:0-20276 GCF_026930045.1 Uloborus diversus
GAATTTCGAAAATTGATACGTTTTTCTCTAAAAGGCCAAAACTGTCTATCACTGAAGAGTCACAGTCAAGAAACGATATTTTTAAATCATGCAATGTTGAGGATAACGTGAAGCAAACATCTACTGCAAACAATGAAGCCGTAGTAGACTAGCAAGTAGCTGACACGTCCAGCAATAAAAATCTTGATATTGGGAATTACATCGGAAAATGTCCCGACGATTTCACAAAACGTATGCTTCTTGAAAATCATTGGACACCACCAAAAAACTATACGTTTCCTCATTCTGTTCACACAAAATGCGGGAAGTAAGTAAGAAGGTTCGTAGGACAGAAGCATTTAGAAGATTATCATTGGTTAGTGTTGTCTGACAAAGATAAAGGACTCTACTGTGTATACTGTGTATTATTCTCTGCAGGAGAGCATGGCGGCCGCCAAACTAATACGCCTTTGAATACTTTTGTAAGAAGTTCTCTGAAGTCCTTCGCAAAACTCACTCGCAAGGATGGTCACCTCGAGACACATTCAAAAAATCATTATCATAAAGATGCTGTAGAAGCAGGGAAAATTTTTCTCCGAAACTATACTTTCAGAAACCCAAATGTAGCAGATTTAATCTGTACTCAACGCTCAAAACAAGCAAAAGAAAACAGGGATAAATTGAGAAGTATTTTGGAAACTATCATTATGTGTGGCCGTCAAAATATTTCGCTTAGAGGACATAGAGATGACGGCAGAATAGTTGATGATGACACAAATGCTATTTCTCACGAAAATGAAGGCAACTTCAGGGCCTTACTCAGATTTCGTATGTCAGCTGGGGATAAAATATTGGAAGAACATTTAAGAACAGCATCATCGAATGCCATGTACACAAGTAAGACAATACATAATGAAATAATCAACTGCTGTATGGAAGAAATTCAAGAAACGTTAATTGATAGAATAGTCAAATCAGGAATGTTTAGCATCATTTTTGATGAGACCACTGATATGTCTCACGTGGAACAAGTTAGTCTTTCCTTTCGGTATTTACATGTGCAACAAATCAGAGAAGACTTTTTTTGTTTTGTAGATGCCTATGCATCATAGGCGGATTTAGGACTGAGTTCTTGGGGGGGGCAGGATTTTTTTTTTTTTTTCCTTTTCGTGAGCAGCATTTTAATTTGCCCCCTTCTCCCATGTTTTAGTTTGTCTCCGGTGATGCAAAAGGCCATGCTTTACCTTTTTTGTGTGTCGTTTTCATTAATGTGTGTTTTCATGCTGTCCTTTTTTAATTGTCCTTAAGAGAGGTGACTGGTATCAAGAGAGCGAAGCAGGGCTCCCTTTTAAGTGGGATATAAAATATCTTCAATTTTAGGAAATTTTGTAAAATGGATACAAAATTCTGCATTTTGAAGCCTCATAAGGGTTAATTGGACAGACAAAAATCTCGGGGAAAAAATAGACAAATATTTTTTTTTTAAAGTTTCATGATTTAAATGTGCTTTGTGATGTAAGTTAATACTTTAAAAGAAATGCTGTACAGATTTAGAAAATATGTAACATGAGAGTAACATACTACTTATTAGAACAATTCATAATTTATACACTTGATAAGAAATAAAATAGAAGCACTTTGCTTAGGAGTTTCAAAGACTTGTCTAATTATTTTTAAGGTTTGGTTGGTTAGATTGGGTGTTTTGGCACAAGAGCCCTAGTAGGCTATACTTCGCCAATTCTTTTCAAGAATTTTAGAAAATTTAATAATTTAAGGCACCTCATTTGCACTTTCCAATCTCTGAAATTGAGTACTAGATTATACAGTTATACAGTATTATTCAAACTTTGTAAAAAAAAACCCAGCTATTTTAAGTTTAAAAGAAAAAATAAACAAAAGAATTCTCTTATTACAACAACCTTTTTTTAAATTATAAGCAGTGCAGAAAACGAAAAGAAATAGAGGTAGTGTATCATTTTTTCTGGGCTAAACAGATTAACAATATGCAGTAGAAGCAAGATAAAAGCAATCAATACAGAAGAATTTCCAAAATACTGCATTTGGGATTAAATAAATAGCAAGATATGAAACATGTGAGTCACAAAAATTTATTTCAAGTAATATGTTACAAACGAAAGATCCATGATTTTTAAACTTTAGATGCAGGATGTAGCAAGGAGCTGAATTTGACATATTTTGGCATTCATCCCCCTACTACAAAAAAATTTGTAGAAATTGTAAAATTTGAGGTTTGTAGCCACACGTTTCCAAATATTCAAGGTTTTCAAGCACTTGAAAATAAAATTAGTTTTTTCAAGCACTTGCTATTTTTTAAGGAACAAATCATGCAATTTTTTTGCGAGTTACGAACCCACTTCAAAGTAGTAGCCCGAAGCTATAGCTTGTTTATCTTATAGGCAAATCCTACCCCATATGTAATTCACTCTTAAATGCAGATTTTTGTAATTTTTACGAAAATTCGTCAGTTTTTACTGTTAAAATATTTTTACAATTTTACCAATAAAAACGTGCAAATTCCAGAAAGTTCTTCAAAATCTTTCGTCTGTAACAATACAAAATATCTAATTTTTGAAATCACGCAAATTGAAAATAAACATTCTGAAAAGAAAGAAAACAAATCATAACAAGTAGATCATTCTATTAGCGCAAATGGGGAGGGGGGTTCTCTTTGTTTTAGGTTCTAATTTAAAAATAATCGTCAATTATTATTAGTGTTGCAGCTGAATGCATAGCTCGATTAGCCTATATTTTCATTTAAATACTTGCCCAAATGGTTTTCAGTTCAAAATAGTGAATATAAGCATATTTTCAGCACCACTGTGAAAGCTTTACTATTTGTATTTAATGTTCTTTTTTTTTTCTTTTCTCCCATCAGAAAAGGACATTCGCTATTCTCTTCATTTTCATTGAACTATTCAAAAAAGAAAAAAATAATGATTTTTTTGTTTTAAGGTTTTGGAAGATGTGTTGTTACTATTTTAAGTTCTCCCAAAACTGGGGGGGGGGGCATTGCCCCTTATGCCCCCCTTCTATAAATCCACCCATGCTCTTCTGAACTAGTCAAAAAAGAAAAAAAAAATGATTTAAAAAAAAAAAATTTGAAAATGTGTTGTTACTATATAAAGTCCTCCCAAAACTGGGGGGGGGCATTGCCCCCCTCTGCCCCCCCATAAATCCGCCCATGCTATGCATCCATTCGTAGTGAAGATATTGAAAACGAAAACGGAGAAGAGCGACTTACTGGTACAGCTCTAGGTCATGTTGTGGAAGATATTTTAAAATCTACCTCTTTAGATATATTGAAATGTGTCGGTATTGGAACAGATAATTGCTCTGTTATGACATCTGAGAATCCAAAAAAGCTTGGAGCTGTGGCAACGATTCAGCTCAAAGCCACAAATGCAATGCGATGTCCGTGCTTCAGCCATTCCTTGAATAATTCACTTGAGAAAACTTGCAAAGTGGTACCATGCAGAAACGCTGTAGGAACGATGAAAAAAGTTGTTTCATTTTCAAAAGCTTCAGCAAAAAGAACACGAATATTTGATAAATATCTAGATTCAGCATTCAAGGGTTTTTCCTGTACTAGATGGTATGAAAGGCATGATGGCACCTTGCAATTTCGGACCAAACTTACGAAAATTGCCCGAGCGCTAGAGCAAATAGCAACCTGGGCAGATAAAAATACATCGTCGGAAGCTTTTTGTCTCAAAGTGGCTCTGCAAAATAGCGAGTTTATAGTCGCTGTTATCGGCCTCTGCGATATTTTAGGCACAACAAGGCAACTCAGCATTCTACTACAATCTGAATCCTTGGATTTAACTCGTGCTAGTGAAGCTTTTTCGGAGTCACAGCAATTTTAAAATCACGCCGATAAAACGCATCAGAGTACTTCAAAGACCTTTTCGCAGAAGCTAAATCGATTGCTGAACAGCAAGACATTGAAATTTCCATGCCGCGCACAACTCAAAGACAAACTCATCACCTTAATGTTCCAGCAAGCACCACAGAACAGTACTTTTTGCGCACAATTTATATCTCCCTTCTGGATCATATAATTTTTGATTTGGAACAACGATTACCAAAAGAGACTATGGAATCGTTTGGACTTTCAGTATTTATTCCCAGTTGCATGAATGATTTAAGAAAGATTTTAAAATCGCAGAATCTTTGGCAGCAAAATACAAAGAATTCCTTAATATCTTAAGCGGAACAGAATCTTTTCTAGTGAAAAAGGAGTACGAAGCTTGGCGACAAAAATGGGAAAGAGAGAAGAAGAAAGGAACCTCTTTGCCCAAAACCGCCCTCGAAGCTCTAACATACTGTGACCAAGACCAATATCCTCTAATCAGGAAATTATTACAGATATTGGTAACGCTTCCCTCAAGCGTAGCCACTGCTGAGCATTCATTTTCGACGTTGAGAAGGCTGAAGACCTGGTTAAGGACCAATATGTGCAAAGATAGGCTCACTGGTTTGGCTCTTCTCAATATTCATCAAGATGTAGTCATCAACAAGGAAAAAATCATGGAAAAATTTGCAAAACAAAAAGCAAGAAAGCTTAACTTCGTCATATAAATAAAGGTATCAGAAATATATTTTTCATTTATATTACGAAACATACTTAATTCTTGAATATAAATTTAAATAATTAAAAAACAAAATATTATTTATGAAGCATTTTTTTTTTTTTTCAGATTTTCACTCATTTTATTTAACAACATTCCTTAAAGATGGCACCGAGTGGTTTTAGTCACCTTCAAAGTCCTTGATTCTAGACTGGTGATAGAAAAATACAAAAAAAAAAAAATGTTTTATTACAATAATATAATTTGAAATGCATTGTCAATCTTTAAAAAATAAAACAACACACATTTATTCGTGTACCATTTTGAAGTGTATCATTTAGAGTGAATTTTTATAGCTTGATTTAAATTTTATTCAAAATGCCCGTAATCTAGATTAATTAGAGGAAGAATTGATTCCTTCCTCTAGTGGTAGAGGCTGCCTAGGGGAGCTGGGCTCGTTAGTTTTTTTACAAGAACATTGACTTCAAATATTTTTAGTTTAATTTGTTTTCCAGCTCGAGATCCAATTAATAACTGAAAAACCTTCACACTTTCCAAGTAAGTACAGAGGTGCCAACAAGAGGAGATTATGGCGCAAGTTGCACCATCATCAAAATTGAGCGGAGGGGGTATTTCATTTATTTATTTATTTAAATTTATTTGTTCCTAGTTATTAATTTAATTTATTTATTTGATTTTATTTCACTTTTGTGGTATTTTATTTATTGATGCGTAGCATAGAACTTTTCTAATAAAATGATAATAATAATAATTAATAAAAATAAATAAATTACTTAAAAATACTTAAAAAATAGATTAAATAAAAAAAGACTTAAAATAAAAAACA
This sequence comes from Uloborus diversus, assembly GCF_026930045.1. Taxonomy (NCBI): domain Eukaryota; kingdom Metazoa; phylum Arthropoda; class Arachnida; order Araneae; family Uloboridae; genus Uloborus; species Uloborus diversus. The sequence continues at coordinate 5,416 of NW_026558234.1, forward strand.
AAGAAAGGCAAAAGGGTTGAGAAAATGGGGGAGGGGTGGGGGGAATTGCGCCACTAAACTTGGGGGCAGGGATGGGCACCTCTGAGTGAGTATACATAAGAAACTCAGAATGCCCCCCCCCCCCCAAAACGGTCGGCTGGATCCGCCACTGCCTGCACACCTCAACAAAATCATTTTGCATTATTAAAATTCTTTTAAATAATGTAAGATAATTTCACTTCAAACATTTCAAAAATGTACTTATAAGTTAAAATGAGCTCATTTTTTCCCAATTCATTTTAAATTTATTTTGTTTTCTGTGAGTGATTAAATATGTCTAATGTGTTCCATTTCTTCCCTGAAGAGCTTGAACAGTATTATGAAAAGCCACCGCATTTGATGAATTCAATTTAGTTATGTTTTTGTGTTTAGAAGCATGTGGTGACATTGCGTATGAAACAAGCATTATCGTTCCTGAAAACTAATGGTTATTTTCTGCAGAGAATAAGTCAACCTTCGTATCTATGCAGGTAAATTTTTAAAATCCTTTTTGATCTTGATAAGTTCATAGGTGGGTGTTTTAGGCTCTTTTTTTAATTCTGAAAGTTGTGTAAAAATATATTCAGGCAGTGGGTACCCAAATGGAAGGTCACTCTGGCCTCCCAAGAACTTCCATTTTTATTTTTATTTTTATTTATTTATTTATTTATTTTATTTTTTTTGACGATTCAGCAAGTTATCATTATTCAGCAAAATGTGTTTTTTTTTTTGACAAAACTATCATCATTTAGTGAAATTTTGAGTTCAGCCATTCGGTAAATTGAGAATTTCCACCGTCCCCAAAATTTGACTTTGGAGCCCTTCTGTATTCAAGTCCTGACAAATCCTAAGAGCCAGATTGCCCAGGTGACTAAAAAACTGATTAGGCAGCTAGTTCTCTTTTTTTTTCAGAAGGAGATATTTTCAGATACCCTGTTGCTCTTAATTTTCCTATAAACTCTTAGAAATAATTGGTCTGGCACCTGAAATTGTACTTAAATTACTCTTCAAAAAAATGTTGACAATTAAAACGAATATCATTGTCTTGAAAACTAAACCTTTATTAAGTTTCTAGCATTATCTCTAAAACAATCCCCTCAAATGCATACATTTTTTCTAAAGTATCATTTGCATATCATTAATAATTTCATATTATGTTAATCAGGGTGTTGACCCTGGAAAACCTAGAAATGTCAGGGAAATTTGCTTTTGTATGCAGAAAATCTGAAATTCTTTTAAAAATATAACCAGTTTCAAAAGATTTGTTTTCCTTTTTTGCAGTTTAGTAAAATTAATTAGGTGGGAAATTCATGCAACTAAAGATTACTAAAAGAAAATATTTCTTTCCTTAAACTTAATGCTTTATAAGAGAATTTTGGCTCTAAATCTCTTTCGGATATTCAACCATGTAGTCTCCATATTTTCCATGGGGCTTTTAAAACAGGATTTAAATCCTGGGATCTAAATAAGTTTCCCAATGTGCTCTTTAATTTGTTTAAAGATTCCCAGCCAGACATGCTGAGTTTGTACGCTTTACAAACACAAATGTTTTTCCGCTGAAATTTTGTTCAATTTTGTGGTTAAAGGGCTCAGCTGTTGCACAAAGGACTTTAGACTTTTGCTACACTTAAAAACTCAAAAGGCAGAGGTTGCAAACGTTGAACCGAATACAAATACCTATGACACAGTGAAATCAATACTGAAGTGCAGTGAACTTTTGGAAGCAAAGTTGGGTTTCTTTATTTCGGTGGCATCAGAATCACCAGGAATTTTAATTAGATTCCCGGCTGGTAATCCAATGGCCCCTTTCCTGTGTGAAGAGATGTATTTGGTGCTTAGCAATTTATTGAAGCGCTTTCATAACACTTTCAGGTCTGAGCTATTTTGACCACATATCTCCCTCCAGACTGAGGTTTTTTGGCACTTTGCATGATTTTTTAAAAAAATACTTGGAAGATGTGTATTTTAGTGATTTTTATTGACTTCAATATGTTTTCTTTCGTTATGAAGGAACTATTTAAATGAAATAAGAATTGATTTTTAGTAAGGAATTATTGGAAAAAGCATGTTTAAAACTAAAAATAAGGTTCCACATTGGAAAACATCATTTTTAACCATAAAAGTTTATGTAGACTGAAATAAAAACTTACCTAAAACTTGAACAAGTATCTGAAAATAGGTTTTTTTTTTGTAAAACTAGGATGCTCTGCCCCTGCTTGCTAACGTTCACCAACCCCCGAAGATTGCAATGCAATCTTATTTGATTCGCAAAGATATAAATCATCAATTAGATAGAAACATAAAAAAAAATGCATTATGAGCTCCCTTTGGATCAAAAAGCACCCCTTCCCCTGGGTTTCAAAATACAGTGATCTCTCACTTATACGCGACCAAACGGGACAGCGAAGTTTTCGCACACAAGTGAAATTCGCGCATAAGTGAAAAACCCAAAAATTAGCTTAAATGCAATAAGTTAACATCAGTTATAGTAATACTAATAGTATACTACTAATACTAATGAATAAAATCGCACATAACTTCCATTTATACATTGTGATTTAATAAAAAAGCCCAATTTGAAGTTGTACGTTTTGTCATTTTTTATGCACTGTACAGTACGTAAATGATTTCCCAAAACCTAAAAAAATGTCGCGTGATCAGTGCTATAGTCTACGAGGATGCAAAATATTTTCGATAGGCTATGTCAACGCGTACCACTTGAGCACGATTTTTAGTGACGTCAACCTTTTTGCATGTAACCTGTTCTCCCTTCTCGAAGTCAATCACAAGACTAATTCCACCCCCTATTGCACACTTGTGCAAAAAAAAAAACTCGTTTATTGAAGAATCCGAACAATGGAATAATGTGTTGGGCTAAATGCCTTTATTTTTGGTTCTTGAAGGATTTCATCAATATTGTTTAAAAAAAAAAACATTTTGTGACTTACCTTTTGCCATTCCGGGAGAAAACCTTGCGCGAGAAATCCCATCCACCTGCCACCGACACTCAAATGTCCGAGTTTGAATCGGAAGTGTTCGGAAAAATATGTGGCACGCTATGATTGGTTGCCGTCATTCGGCAGACGTCGGTAAACTTCCGACAGAGCACATGTCGATCACATGAGGAAACCATGTTGAGGTGTTGAGTGCTGAATGTCAAATTAAATAAGAGTTGTGCAGCCTGCAAGCTGTGTGTTTACCGAGTTGTGTTGTTCTGGCAATATGCAAATAATGTAACGTCACATTGTTACGTGCAAGGTCGAATCTGGCTATAAATACTCTGACCTGCCGTAGCTCGATCGCTACTACATGGCTACTTTTCTTTCACTCGTCTCCTCGTCTTGTGTTGTTGGTGTTTTGTGAATGTGTTTGTTAATGTCATCATAAATTTTTCGCTACTGGCCTCTCAGGTGAGGTCTGATCTTTCTTGAATAATGCACTGCTGATGTCTTCAGTTTGGAAAGCGCGTGCTGTGATGATGTCTATCAAAGTGAAAAGTTATAATTTTCCCTGATGTGGGTCGTTTGTTCTCCGGGGAAAGAGGATCGTGTCCATCTTCGATATGTTTTTTTTCCTGATGTGGTGAACTGTTGCTCACGTGGTACGAACTGACCAGCCTGCAATTCTGGTGAAATTGCTATGCCGTCCATCTACCGGTGAGGTGTCACCATGGAACATCGACAGGACTTTTGATCCATGCATGGACTTATTGTAAGATCTCTTTTTTTAAATTTTTCTTCGGGGAACAAATCATTGTGTTGTAATCATTTTCTCAATATATGTTAAATAAATGTTTTTCAGTGTAAAGAATGATTCATGTTTTATTTTCTTCGGGCAGACCACTACCTCAAATTTTTAGTTGGAAATGAGTTGCCTAATTTTCAGCTTAGCTGTAGGCCATTAACCTCAAATTATATCCAACAAGTGGTAGCAGAGCGTGGTTGACCTGCCCGGAGAGAATTGAATCATTTTTTATTATGGAGAAAGATTATAGAAATGTTGAGAAGTTGGGCTCCCATAATTGGGCTACCTGGTCCAAAGATATAAAAATGGTGCTCATAGAAAGGGATTTATGGGAGATTACCCAAAAGAAACCAGAAGGGGAGTTAACTAGTGCTGACAGAAAAAGATGTGGCCAAGCTTTAGCCATCATCTATTTAAACTTGGAAAAAGACATAAAAAGGTTGATTGATAATTTGGAAGATCCTAGTGAAGCTTGGAAAGCCCTTAAGGCAAATTTTGAACCCCCATCTTTGGCCAGAGTAGCCGCACTATGGGAATCCTACTTCTCTTGCAAAATGCAAGAAGGTGAAACGGTGGGATTATTCGCTGCAAGGTTGGGGGGAATTTTTAACCAATTAGTCGAAAATGGATATATTATGGAAGAAAAACTCAGAACTTTTCAATTGATACGGCATTTACCTCCAAATTTCAGCAGTATTGTTCAAGCCATCTACAGATGGGAAGGAGAGAGATTTACTTTCTCGAAAGTAAAAGACGAACTACTGGCTGAGGAAGGTAGGATTAGGTATTTGGCCGAAGAGCCTAATGTAGAAAATTCGGCAATGTTTTCAAAACCCGGAAACTCCAGAATGGCAAATGGTAGGAGTAAATTTCTTGCTAAAAATAAAGTTTGTTACATTTGTAAAAAGAAAGGGCATATTGCGTCGAAGTGTTGGAACCGTAATAAAGTAAAACAGGATAAGAATTTTAAATTCAAAACCAAAGAAGACCCTCAGGCAGGAATGTTTTGTTCAGTAAATGAAAACGAAATTTCTGCAAACACTACCTACTCAAAATGTGAGGATACATGGCTATTGGATAGCGGCAGTACATCTCATTTTTGTCGAGATAAGTTGTTGTTTGCCGAGCTAGAGCCTGTACAAAACACACAAATGGAGGTAGCTGTAGGAAACATGAAGAGCCAAGTAGAGGGCATTGGGAAAGTGATTTTTAAAATTGAATCAGATGGAAGATTAAATACCATCACCCTCAATAATGTTTTCTATGCTCCAACACTGCGACGCAACCTAATTTCTGGTTCTTGTATAGACAGACAGGGCTATAAGCTCAAATGGTTGCCCGGAAAGATCTGTGTTTTTAATCAGGAAAATGTTGAATTATTTACAGCAAATTTAATAAATAAACTTTATCATGTTAAACCAAATTTTTATATTGATTGTGAAAATGTTAATTATACAAAAGTTTTTAAGACCAAGGACCCGTCTGAAGCAGGGGCGGCAAATAGGGGGGTCAAGAGGGGGCGGTTGCACCCCCAAATTTTTTCAGAGGAATAATAAAAAGTGAGCAAATTAGAGATGTACCGAGTAGCACTTTGGCGGAGTAGCCGAGTACCGAGTACTCGGCCTTTCACTACTCGGCCGAGTTACCGAGTACCAATTATGTTTTAAGAAGAACCACCGACACACATGTGATGAATTTTGAACTTATTGGAATAGTAGTATAAACCTCCTTGTCCATATAATAGTTTTTAAAACTAAATTCCTGCTGAAATTTAATTACACATTATATAAACAATTTTGTTTGTGTCAAATTTTACAAAAAAATTATTTTTAAAATTCAAAATAAATAAATAAAAGGTATGATTAATCAAGTTGGAATTAAAACAAATTACAGTGAAATCCCTCTAATGCAGACACTAACAGGACAATTTTTTTTGTCCACAATAGAGAGATGTCCGCAGGACAGGGGTTTAATAATGTTATTTGAATTGGAACTGGGGAATTAATAACTGTCCGCATAAGAGGTGTGCCCGTTAGGAGGGGTTTCACTGTATACCAATCAATTATAGTTCTAGTCCGCCAAACATAAATAATTTTTAAAAGCAGATAAAACAAATGTGCAGGAACACTGCAGACACGTGTTTCTGACCCCCCGTTACAAGGAACGTCTTTTTCAGTGCATAACATGTGAGCTAAAGAATGTAAAGACATACGACAAAAAAAAAAAATCCGACTTTTGTCGGATGCCTTTCAATCCACGAGCTCTCATTTTGTGCATTGAAAAAGAAATTCCTTGTAATGCCAAAACACGTGTCTGCAGTGTTCCTGCAGTGTGCTTTTAACGTTGTTTTATTTCCTTTTATTTTTTAAGCAAAGGTAATTTATATTTTTTATAACTAATTTTTGTTTGTAGCAAAAATCAATTTTTAATATAAAAATTCCATATTTTCTATACATACCTTTTTGGCATAATTTTTAATAAATAAGTTTTATTAACTTTGGGGACATTAAAATAAAGATTTATTCCACAAACTTCATTATTCTCAAAATTTAAATTTGACTTAATTTTAACTGTAAATGATTGCAGAATATAATGCTTGCTCTTTTTTTTTATAAATTTTAGTATCTGTCTTGGACAATATTCAATTTTTTGCAACTACTCGGTATTGGCCGAGTACCGAGTACTCGGCAAATTGGCCGAGTAGGCCGAGTACCGAGTAGTTACCGAGTACTCGGTACGTCTCTAGAACAAATTCAACTTACGTAAATCGCCAATCAAAGTTGAAGAAAAACAATCTTGCTGGTTCTCCGTAATGGTTGAAACTTGACACATTTCCAGACAAGAGCAAGTATTTTCCGTTTTTTAAATTATTAGAAATTCATCAAGCTTTTACCGGCCTTTTATGAACAGAAAAAAAAAACTGATGAAGAATCATGGTTAATTTTAACGAAAGATGTAATTTCCTCATATAGGCTAAGTATCGTTCTTGTATGCTCTGCGTAACGATGGTTTATGAGAGGCCGTGCAGTGGTGTGGCTGTATGATTTTCATACGAAAATGCCGTGGTATTTTACATTCATTGTTACGCTCATACTTTTAGTGTGACTATTTAATAAGTGTTCATCACTTTCTTCCGCTAGAAACACATTTCAGCTGCTCATGCATAGTATGCTTTCATAGATACATGCAGTCTCCCCCTCCCCGCATACCATGATTACTTGCTGTTAGCCAATATGTGTTTTGTTCCATACTGAGGTAATTCATGCTTAAGAAACTCGACCCCCCAAATGAAATGCTGAAATGCCGCCCCTGGTCTGAAGGGGCCAATATGGTCAGTGTTGATATGGAAAAATGGCATAGGAGATTTTGCCATATAAATATGGAAAGTATCACCAAAACGAGTAAACTACTTGGTGCAGTCCAGGGACTAGAGATTAAGAAGGGGCAGAAACCCAATTGTGACCCTTGTCAATTGGGAATTGGGAAGTGCTCGTTTAAATCTATGCCAGAAAGGCGTACTAATTCTGCACTTCAATTGCTCTACATGGACCTGATGGGACCCCTTCAGACCGAGTCCTTGGGGGGAAAGAAATATATTTTTATAATCATAGATGATTTCTCAAGAAAGTCATATGTTTTCTTTTTAAGAACAAAAAATGAGGCATTTAATGTTTTTGTAAATTTTCAAAAAAGGACTGAAAGATTCCTGAACTCAAAAATTTTGGCTATCCGTTCCGATAATGGAACAGAATTTGTTAACAAAGATTTTGAGGACTATCTCACCAATCAGGGAATAAAGATAGAGCGGACCAACTCCTACACCCCGCAAATGAACGGGGTAGTAGAAAGATATAATTTAACCATAATGAATGGTGTGAGGTCTATGCTCAATGACTCTGGATTGGGGGATGAGTTTTGGGCTGAAGCCGCTCTTTGTTTTAATTATGTAAGGAATCGGAGGGTAATAGGAAATATGGACAAGACCCCTTTTGAGCTGTTTTCTGGGCGTAAACCTTCAGTGAGGCACCTACGTATTTTTGGGTGTACTGCCTATGTAGGTCAGCCTAAGTCTAAACTAAAAAAGTTAGATATGAGGGCTACCAAGGGGATTATGGTCGGATACGCCTTACGTACCAAAGGGTACATAATCTGGGATCCTGAAACCAGAACAGTCACAGAAACTATTAACGTAAAGTTCAATGAAAATGAAAAATGGGGGGAATTAAAAGTCCAAAATAAAAATGAGAGAAAATTTAACTTTATCAGGCCTATAAGTGAAGTTCAACTTGAACAGGAAATCCAGGAGAGTGTTGAGCAAACTCCCTGTGAAAAAATTAAATGGATTAGAGAAGCCAAAAGGAGAAAGACCGGGGATAGGACTGATATTTATTATACAATTGCCGGTAAAAATAAAGTAAGATTAAATTCACTAAAACAGGTTTTAAAATATTGTAGTGAAAATAAAATAGAGTATAAACCAAAACTTTTTGACTTTTCATCTAAAAATCCAACAGTAGGGGAAATCTGTGACGACAGTGAAAGTTCGGGAGAAAGTGAAGAAGCAAGTTTAGTTGAAATTTCTATACCGAATTCGTATAGGCAATGTATGGCTACCCCCGAGGTGGACAACTGGAAACTGGCCATGGAGTCTGAATTAGATGTCATCAACCAAAGAGAGGTGTGGGACCTTGTACCCCCACCAGAGGGGAAACCAATTTTGGGAAACAGGTGGGTCTACGACCTCAAGGTAAATGACAGGGGTGAAATTGTAAGATACAAGGCCAGATTAGTTGTAAGGGGGGACCGTCAGTCAATTGAGTCATATTCTGAAGTTTTAAGTCCAGTAATTGAGTTTTCACTTGTAACAGTTTTCTTTTCTATTTTTATATGTCTTTTAAAATGGTGTCACTCACAAATTGATGTAAAAAATGCTTACCTGTATGCTGATTTAGAGGAACAAATCTACATGAGACAACCAGAGGGTTTTGTCAGTAAAAGCCACCCTAATTTTGTCTGTAAATTGAAGAAGTCTCTCTATGGACTACACCAGTCCGGAAGAAACTGGTTCTTAGAAATAGACAGTGTTCTTCGTGGTTTTGGTTTTCAAAAATTAAAAGGATGTAATTGTGTATACCATAGAGACAAAAATACTTTTCTTCTTATTTATGTAGATGATATAATAATTCTAGCAAAAAATGAAAATTTAATTAAAAAGGTAATTAATGAAATTAAAAGTATGTATGATATTAAAGAAATGGGGAAAACCAGAAAGCTCCTGGGGATTGAATTTGTGGAAGAAAAAAATAATCTTTTTATTCACCAAAGCTCTTACATTTCGAAGGTCTTGGGGTTATTCTCTGATTACTATGTGCTAAATTCAACCCTCCCAATCTCAAAGGGTACAGTTTTGTCGAAAGACGACTGCCCGAAAACTGAGGAAGAAAAAAGGGAAGCAGAAAAGCTCCCATACAGAAATTTGTTGGGTTGTATGGCATACATAGCGGGAAAGACCCGGCCTGACATTTCTTATGCGGTGAACATTTTTTCCCAATTTCAAGCAAATCCCGGAAGAAAGCATTGGGATTTTCTATTAAGATTGCTAGGGTATTTAAAGTATACAATATCATACAAACTAAATTTAAGCTCAATCAGTAGTGTAGATCTACGGGGATTTTCAGACTCCAATTACGCCGCTAATCGGGAAGATAGAGTCTCAATGGGAGGATCAATTTTGTGTATTGATCGGGTCCCAATTAATTGGAGGACATTTAAACATAAATGTGTTGCGTTATCCACAATGGAAGCAGAATATATTTCACTTGGTGAAACTGCAAAAGAAATGGTCTGGCTGAAGAGGATAATTACAGAAATAAGTGAATTAAATATTGAAAACCTCCAGCTTAAGGATACAATCATTTATTGTGATAACACTGCAACAATTGATTTTTCTAAGTCTCCCATTGAGAATTCCCGTACAAAACACATTGATGTAAGGTACCATTTTTTAAGAAATTTAATTGAGCAAAAGATTTTTTTGATTAAATATGTGAGGACAAATGTAAACATCGCGGACATTTTCACTAAACCCCTATCTAAGAATTGTTTAAATAAACTTTGTAAAATTATATTTAATTGGGATTAAATGAGGGGGGCGTATCAAAATTTTTGAACTGTTTTTCAAATGTATTTTTTGTAAATATAATATGAATGTAGTTAAATGTTTTTTTGTATATAAATGTGGTCTTTGATGAAATTCCTTCAAGAGGGGGGAACTTGTTGGGCTAAATGCCTTTATTTTTGGTTCTTGAAGGATTTCATCAATATTGTTTAAAAAAAAAAAAACATTTTGTGACTTACCTTTTGCCATTCCGGGAGAAAACCTTGCGCGGGAAATCCCATCCACCTGCCACCGACACTCAAATGTCCGAGTTTGAATCGGAAGTGTTCGGAAAAATATGTGGCACGCTATGATTGGTTGCCGTCATTCGGCAGACGTCGGTAAACTTCCGACAGAGCACATGTCGATCACATGAGGAAACCATGTTGAGGTGTTGAGTGCTGAATGTCAAATTAAATAAGAGTTGTGCAGCCTGCAAGCTGTGTGTTTACCGAGTTGTGTTGTTCTGGCAATATGCAAATAATGTAACGTCACATTGTTACGTGCAAGGTCGGATCTGGCTATAAATACTCTGACCTGCCGTAGCTCGATCGCTACTACATGGCTACTTTTCTTTCACTCGTCTCCTCGTCTTGTGTTGTTGGTGTTTTGTGAATGTGTTTGTTAATGTCATCATAAATTTTTCGCTACTGGCCTCTCAGGTGAGGTCTGATCTTTCTTGAATAATGCACTGCTGATGTCTTCAGTTTGGAAAGCGCGTGCTGTGATGACGTCTATCAAAGTGAAAAGTTATAATTTTCCCTGATGTGGGTCGTTTGTTCTCCGGGGAAAGAGGATCGTGTCCATCTTCGATATGTTTTTTTTCCTGATGTGGTGAACTATTGCTCACGTGGTAAGAACTGACCAGCCTGCAATTCTAGTGAAATTGCTATGCCGTCCATCTACCGGTGAGGTGTCACCACGGAACATCGACAGGACTTTTGATCCATGCATGGACTTATTGTAAGATCTCTTTTTTTAAATTTTTCTTCGGGGAACAAATCATTGTGTTGTAATCATTTTCTCAATATATGTTAAATAAATGTTTTTCAGTGTAAAGAATGATTCATGTTTTATTTTCTTCGGGCAGACCACTACCTCAAATTTTTAGTTGGAAATGAGTTGCCTAATTTTCAGCTTAGCTGTAGGCCATTAACCTCAAATTATATCCAACATAATGTCATGTGAATGTATTTCAAGAGAAAGAACAAGAAGGGTACAAATCCTCCGATAAGCAAAGCGTGAATTAGGCGATTTAACTAAAATAGAAAAAAATTTATTGCGCATAAGTGAAAAGTGCATTTTAGGTTTCGCGTATAAATGAACAAGAGTTAACATTGTTTTCCTATATCGCTGGCCGGGCCCTTGAGGAAAACGCGCATAAGTGAAAAACGCATATAACAGAGGTCGCGTATAAGCGAGAGATCACTGTAACTTGTACCAACTTGCTGAGCCGTAAGGGTTAAGAGGCTCGTGAGCATTGCAAAACTGCAGTTTTGTACTATCGAAAAGTCCCTTTCATATTCATGGTCTCTAGTAATATATTTTGCTCTTTAGCTTGGGGCTTGAATTGAGTTGAGCCTAAGATTTTCCGATAAAATAGAAACCCTTAAATTTTGTGAATGAGAAAGAAGGAACATGTGAATCAAAAAGACTTAACTATTGCAACGCCAAATAAAACATCAATAATTTTAATGGAGATGAAATTATTCAAAATTGATTTTTGACAACTTGTAACTTTTTTTCCTTTGGAGATAGAAGCTAAGTTTTTCGACCATAGGTCGAGTTAGATCTGGAGTTTAAAAAAAATGCTCTTTCCAGTGTTATCAAAAAGGAAATTGTTGGACAATTCCTTCGCTTTTTTCCTTTGGAGATAGAAGCTGAGTTTTTCAACCATAGGTCAAGTTAGATCTGGAGTAAAAAAAAAAAACGCTGTTTCCAGTGGTGTCAAAAAGAAAACTGTGGAACAATTCCTTCGCTTTTTACTGATAGATTTCATGAAGGAAGTAGTGCCTAAATTTTAGCTAAGCCTAAAAAAGTTCGAGTTAAAAAGGCAAATAACTCCCACCATATTTAAGTTAGAGCTTTGAAACAAATTGCATAGAACACGGAAATTCTACCTTTTCCAACGATATGTAATATTAATTAGGGCTCGACCGATGGCATTTTTTGGCCGATGGGGCGATGCCGATTGTTTGCCGATTGCTCAAAGATGGCCGATGGCCGATTGTTTTCCTCCAAATGGCCGATTGCCGATGGCCGATGCCGTTGGCCGATGGCAAAAAAAGAAAAAAATCAAACAGAAATAAATTAATAAGATTATCAGGGATTTAAAGGATCGTTTATTCATTTCACTTTACTTCCTTTCTACGAATAAGAAATGGTATAATCGCAAAAAAAAAAAAAAAAAAAAAAAAAAAAAAAAAACAGATTTCTTTTTTGAAACATAAATGCTAAAATATTTGTTCTATTAACTTTCAAATGATTCCTTTAAGCAAATTTTTCATTTGTCTTTAAAATTAATCATATGCTTTGTAATTTTATTTCGTGCATAAGTTGTAAATATTCATGAAATTAGTCGAAATTGGACCTTTTGACCTTTTTTGATATGGGTAATTTTTTATGCTCCCAGTTTTACCTTTTTTGCCAATAGTGTACTTTGTACAGATTTTTACTGGGAATGCGTTTATAGCTTATTATATTAACAGCCTAGAATTCACCGTGAATTCCACCCCTTCCTTATAATCGGAGAGCTAGTGGCACATTTTGAGAAGGTACTTTAGGCAAGTTAAAAATAAGAAAATTGTTACTGAATAACAATATAATAAGAAAATTGTCATAATAGGAATATTTTTGTACTTATTTAAAATTTATGAATAGAAAAGTTTGCATTTTTCATAAAAGCTATAAGAGTGAAATACATTTTGCTGAAAAAAGAAATAGCCATGAAAAGAGCAAGGTTCTTAAAACGCAGCTACAATAAAAAAAAACTCAATATTTACACCAAGTTAATAACCCAAATAAATATACTACTTGATCTGATGTTTGCTAACATAATATTGAACAATTTGATTGTTTAATCTTTTATGAAGCTTTACAAAGAAATTCAAATTAATTTTTTAAATTTAGCAATAATTTTCTGAAATTTAAAAAAAAAATGCATAATAGAAAATCCTTGAAACTTTTCTATAAAAAACGAAAATAACTTATTCATTGATTTTATATAAATACATAAAAATCATTACTTACAACAGAAAAAAAATCGATCGCTATTAATGATGCAAAAAATAAGGCGCATTGCGAAATATAGGTGAAACAAGTATGAGAAATACGCAAAATGACATTTCTTGACCAAAATAAATAATCGCAATAAATATTTAAGAAATGCTTGAAACGACGAGGGAGGGTTTGGGAGGGGGGGGTCACCCTCTGATTTTGGAGTAACTCACACTTCGGCCTCATTTTTTTAGTACAGAACCACTACCACCAACGCCTCGGAAGAGTTTCTGAATCTACTTCAGGACTTCTGAAGAAAAAATTCAAAAGTCCCTTTGATTTTCTAATTATGTCACCATTCAAAACGTCTTTAATCAATTTCTTTCATTAATGCTCTAAATTCTTTCTAAACAATAGATAAAGTTTGCAAAAAAAATCTAATTTTATAAATGGTGTTAATTTAAGGAACTCAGAAGTACAACTAGAGTTTAATTTCAGAAATTGAGGTAGTGGGAGGAGGGGCGCGCAAGTAGTCTCGGAAATTCAAAAAAATAGTCGTAAAATATCGAGTTCAAAATAATCATAAAAATGGAGCAGAAAAAATCTTTTTAAACTTGCACCCGAATTTGTTTTGACGTGCAGTGGCGGATTTAAAATATAGCAAATGTTGCAATTGCACGAGAGGTCCCATAACTATAGGGACACCGTAGGAGTTACAAAAAAGCTTATGATAAATGTTTTACAACTTTTGTGATAGAGAAATGGGGCCCCAAAATGTATTTCGACGGGCCCCAAACTTGTAACTCCACCGAAGCGATACAGAAAAGAATGCATTACTGTGATTCATATTACAAATATTGAAAAATTAAAAATTACCGTCGGTTCAACGGAATCTAACAAAATGACACAAAAACCAAATCGCCATCTCGTATTTGTTTCCATGGTTTCCAATGTGGCAATGTATCACCAAATGATCGTCAGTCTGAGACACTATATTAGTTTTACATTGAAATAAGTAATTAGTAGCTACAAAAAATGAGTAAACCGGCTTTTCAGAACACCCGATCGAAAACAAAAAGGGAAGTGCACAACTGGAACGTACGCACACCCCACATGCGAAAACTTAACCTTCTACAGCTTACCATCTTTGAGTTATGACTTATGAGAGATACAGTCAAACCCGCTTAATGGAATATTGTATAATAGAATACCCCGCTTAATGTAATAAACTTACAATGTACTACACCCTTGAGATGTGTTATTTTTATCCCGGATAATGGAATATACCGCTTATTAGAATAATTTTTCCTGGCAAATTGCCTATTCTATTAAGCGGACTCGACTGTATATACGTACATCCAACTTCAAGAAACAACGCAATAATTAACTTGTTTGGTACCTGAATGTAGTATTAAAAACTCTTTCAGGGGTAACTAAAATAGAAATTCATACTGAAATTTAAGTAAACAATTTTAAACTCCCAAAAATCAAAAACTCCCTTTACTTTGTATTAAAAAGTAAAATAGCAAAGGTCCTTTTTAAAAAAAAAAAACATCGGCCTATTCCATCGGCTTTTTGATGCATTTTAAGGCCGATGGGCCGATGTTTCCTGCAAGTTAGCATCGGCCGCCGATGCCGATGGCTAAATTGTTGAACCATCGGCGCCGATGCATCGGCCAGGCTGATGCATCGGTCGAGTCCTAATATTAATATGTGCAAGTAATTT